>NC_087474.1:136777910-136812910 GCF_036417665.1 Passer domesticus
CAACCACTGCAGGTTTCACTAGCTTTCCGGCCACAGTTCCAGCAACTCTAGAAGCAAAAGAGGAGGGAGATGGGAGAAATTAGCTAGTGTCCTAAATTTGACAGTAAAAACAGCTGGCAGGGAACTGCTGGTCAGCCCTCTGCCTAAGGACAGCTGAGGCGTCAGTAGGTGCTGCCTTGGGTGTTTGAACCGGTTCCACGGGAGCTCCAGTCACCTGGAGGACTCAGTCTTGGAAGCTGGGCAAGAACAGAAGCAGCTCTTTGCTAGTACTAATGATGTACAAACTCCAATTATGTCCCACATCCAGCAACCAGCAGCATGCCGACTAAGAAAATTTCAGTAAAATTTCTCCTAGCTCCTCTTACAAATTAATTAAAACAAATAATGAAGCATGCACACACAAAAACGTGCTTCTCCAGAAGTGGAGAGGAACTAATACAAGACAAGAAAGGGAAAAAGTGACTTAACACACAGGTAAAACTTGCTGACCTAGGAAAACTTGCTACCCTAGGAAAACCTAATTTTTAATCATCTGAGTAATACCATTTGACTCAGTGGCACTTCTGGCAGGGAACAGTTAAGCTAGAGTCTAAATCTCTGGCAGGATGAGGAAGCCACTGCAGAATATGTGTGCTGTTCACTTTAACACACTCTATAGCCCTGCCAGCTGTATGCTGGAACACAGCCAATCCTTAAGTGATATTCCTCAACTACTTTAAAAAAAAAAATCCCAATTCCAGAATGAAACAAAGACCTAAATCCAAAACAGTATTTTACGGAAATCAGACTTTTAATCAGTATCAAGTGGCTTTAGAAAATATTCCTGCGTTAGCTCCATGTTTCCTCTTTTTGCTGGTTTTCATTGTTTTGGAGGGTTGTTTGCTGCTCGGTTTTTTGGGGTTTTTTTTGTGTAGGCATATACTAGCAAATGTGGCAAGAGTGCCACAATTGTTCTTTGAGATTGAAATCAAAGGTACATGGCATTCTCAATTCATACTGATTAAACACACAGACTAAACCAGGTAATTACAGATACATGTGTTAGGGACTTTTTTTTTAATTCATAAAATTGTTCCCATCTTTAAAAACACTTTTTAAAAAAAGGTGGAATTACCAACACACAGAAACAGATGTTTCTGGTAGTTAAATGTCAGGAATTCAGACTCCTTGTCTGAACCAGGCATCACCTGGTTTTGATTCAGTAGTCATTGTTTCAGCTTCATTTGCTTACACTCTGTCCAGTGCCAGACAGGTAAATTCACCTTTGGAGAAGAATACCTATGCTATTTGCAAACACCTTTGCTTTAAACAACCTGTCAGTTACCTGTCAGTAATTTAGACCACCATAAATGGCCATGTACACACATAGATGTATTTATGCGTACACCAAAATGACCTGATATTTTTGCATTAACATTTTGTATTAGCATTTCATTCTGCTAACAAGAAAGACAACTAAATGTGATGTACCTGGATTTTATTATTATAATATTTATTTATTATATATTATATTCATATATGTATATTTTGCATTTTATATGTATCTGTATTTTATTTATTTTATATTCTTTAGTATATATTCTATGTCTATATTACAATATTTCTTTATTTCTTTCATATTAATGAAAGTTTCATTTTGACAGCTTCACGCTTGCTTGTATTGTGATCAGTAAACATGGTGTAATTCTGCTCCAGCTATACTTGCACAGTTTCCACATATTGCCATGCCTGCTGACCTCCCAGCTATTTGCTTCCAACTAAATTGCCAGCCATGGGTTTGGTCCATATTTCCCTCTATTTCCTTATCTGAAAACAAATGCACATGTACAAACATCCTCATGTAGAATTTTCAAAAAAAACCACCTTCCTCCCACGTGGAATAATGCTGAAGCCAGCCATCAAATGACCAGGTGCAGGAATTCCTGACTTGTGCAGATCTGTTTGCAGCACTGAAGTTCATGCTTTAATTGTGTGGGAATTACTATGAGGGTGTCAAACTTATTCAAGTATCCATTTAGTTAATATAGGCCAGCATCTGAAGAAGCTTCACTTGGCTTCCCTTTTTGAGGAGCACATCTGACTCCAGATATGACCAGAGCCACCACAGAGTATTTCAGTATCTTACCACATGATCCATATTGATGTCAGGAGACAGTAGTTTAATTCTAACAGCATTGTTTCAACTTTCTTATTAAAATAGACATCAGTTAACTATCAGAATGTACAGAACATGAAAAGTGATACATAGGTGCAAGATTTTAATGAAGTGGGGAAGTACCAAGCTGGCTCCTTACATGATTACTTAATACGTCCTACATTGTTTGGTATGTGATTTTGTTCACTGGACATATTATTTCTAATTTAACAGGTCATTACAACTTTAGTGTAATTGTGGGAATAAAACCACATAAAATACAAGAATTTCAAAATAAATTCTACATCTCACATTTATACAGCAACTTACTGCATTTAAAAATTACTTCAGTGCAAATTAACATAAAAAAACCACACACATCACAGGGAGCTTGTACTGAGACAGCAGCTGGATTTGATGTGCAGAACTCCCTGTCCCACACAGCCCTCACCATTGTGACTATTCCTTGCTCTTTCCCATGTGCAAGTAATGAAAAAGAGCAGCAAAGATCAGGCTCGGGCACCACAAGCTTTGGAAACAAATGCTTTCTGTTCACAGTGCTCGCTGATAGCCACACATTCTACCAAAGAAAAGCCAGCTAATAGCCTGGGCTGTGCTTCCTATGCCCCTGCTGCTCATGTCTTTCCAGCAGATCCAGCTACCACAGACAAAGCTTGACCTCACTATGGGATTGAGCACAGGGTATCTTCCTTCCTGGGATAATCTAGCAGGTACCCTCGCTGAGGTGTGTGCACGGCATCTCAGAC
This sequence comes from Passer domesticus, assembly GCF_036417665.1. Lineage (NCBI taxonomy): Eukaryota > Metazoa > Chordata > Aves > Passeriformes > Passeridae > Passer > Passer domesticus. Next base: position 136,780,812 of record NC_087474.1, read on the forward strand.
AACAGATGGCCACTGTGTCATGTTGGTGACGAGATGGCAATCTTCTTACAAGGGCATATGGCCACAACTACGGACTGCCTTACACCTGATTTAAGACTATCTCCTGTCACTGGCAAGATCCAGCTGGGAGGTTGAGATGATGCACTTCAAATACAGAAAATCAAGCAAGACAAACAGAACTTCGAAAGAACCTGAAGAAAGTCAGCCAGAAGTCAGACAAACATAAGCTGTGAGAAGAGACTGAACGAACTCAGACTCTTAAATATGAGATGGTAGCCTAAAAGGAGCAGTAGCTCCTTCACATCACTGCAGCTGTAGCTCCTACACATCACTGCAGTGAACGTGTACATCCATCTCTACATGGACTAGCAGAACTAACAGGATCAAAATTCTGTTAAAAACAGCAGCAAATTGCCTAGAGATATTGGAGAATCCCCATCATTAAAGTACAGGAAAAGCAGGGGGAATGGTACAGCTAGAGTTGATCATGGATTTAAAAAAGGGAGAAGCCAATCTCTCAAAGCCTCTGCTGGTCTATATATTCTGTCTTTAGGTACTGACCTACTACACTGCACTTCCAGCTCATGCTCTGTAGAGTTCCAGATACAGCTAAAACTATGAGGAGGACTGACCTGCAGTTTAACTCTGCACTGATTTCCCTGTGAAACAGTGAGGTTATACAAAAAGCTAGATTCTCAGACTACGTAATTCAATTTAACTTCACTACCTTGAAAATGGATTAATTCAATGAAATTGAGCTAAATTACACCAGATGGGAATCTCACTCCGAATTTATGCCACTGATCATATTTCATCCTCCTCTTTCAACTGACAAGGAACATCAGTCTTAGGTCAGAGCCTTATCTTAGGTCAAGCTCTCAATTCTCATGCACTTAAGCTTCCATCTTCAAACACTCCTGTTTGCTCTCATCAAAATTCTTAAAAACAAAAGGTCTCCATTTCTGTGTTCTCCAGTACCAAAACACACTTGTCAGTAATTTTGCCCATCCTGTTGCTTTCATCTATGAAATATTCAACCAGAATTGAGTATTTGCTTTCCTCTGACACTCCAGCTGACACTCAGTATAGAGCTTGCTTAAATAAATAAAAAAATTCCCTTTGTTCTGTCATCTTTGAGAAACTCTGGATTTCCCCAGTTTACCATGTAAGGAAGCATGGCTGGTATGAAGAATCCAGATTTTTCCCTGTTCTGCAATGCCCATGACATTCAAAACTCTACCACTGCTAACCACAAGAAAAGGAGCATCTAGAAAGCACTGAAACCACAGGGGCAAAAATGAGAACTGTATGAGCTGCTGAATAGCAATGCAAAAATCCAGCAAAGTTGTTTATGAGAATTTTATACAAGAATCATGAGAAACAGAAATATATTGGTACTTTGGAAATTCCCACACTGTGTCAAAATGCCATTCAAACTTTTAGATGTTTCTAGTAAAGTCACACCTATCATGGAACACTCCAGGCTTGCCCAAGCCCCTGTTTATTGAGTGAAATACATGAACTTTCATACAAGTCAGTGTGAGTAGCTAAATCCTGCAAACAGAAGTGTGGAGCAGCCCACAGAAGAGCTGTGCAAGCTGGCGAGCCAGGCTTAGCTTAGCAGTCTGGGGCAGTGCCAATGCTCACATCACATCTGGACTGATCCTGTGCAGAACACATGGCTCTGGTGCCTCTGTACTACCCACCACTGCAGGGGATGATGTGCTGCTTTCCAAGAGATGCTCTGCCAAAAAATTAAACATTAGCTGACATAGGTATTAAACTTAATACCAGCCTGAAAACTAGGCTTGCCTGAATCACACCATCTGATGCTCAGAGTCAGGTTTGCTGGCATGGTCCTGGTCTCAATGGATCGGTCAGCAGAGATTGAACCCAGCTGTCTTCAAAATGTCAGGTGTGATATTCACATACAACATGAACTGCTGCAATATAAACAAGCCCTAACATTACACATCTCCTAAAAGCAGTGTTGGACCAGTTACATACTTGTTTTATCTGAGCAGATGTCAGCATCTGCTTTAAGTAGAGAGAACTGAAACATTTGTGTTCCTTCCCTGTCCCCAGCCCCCAACCTACTCAAAACTGAGGGATAACACTGAGTGTCAGATTTTTCAGTGGCATTTTATACCAAACCAGAAAGACAGATGTTTTGATGATCCCACCCCCCGCTTACAATCTGGGCAGTCAGTCTCTTTGCTAAACTGTTCACCCTCACTATTAAAATTGATTTGCAAAGCAGCACATTGCAGCCAAAGCAAGCACAGCAGTCATTACAGAGTAGGCTGCTCACACATGTTTCCGTACTTAGCCAAGCCAGCTACTGATGAATGGGTCATTTTTCGTCAAGCAACTGTAAGGAACTGGTAAAGAAATAATTCGTGGCTCAGAACAGCCATGCTGACAGGTAGGCTTTGTCCTGGTCCTTTTGCTTTCCAGCAGCAGTCTGCTCAGTCAGCTGGTCCTCAACCAATTTCAGTAACAGAAAAGCATGAACATTAGCTGGTCAGTTGCAAGGTCTTATGTTAAGAAACTATGAAAATGTTTAGAAAGTAAATGCATGGACACTGAAGCAGTGGAAGTGCTAGTTAAACCATGCTGAACAACTCTAAGATAAGTAAAGAACAATAGTTCAACAAAGGAGCTCAAGTCAGAGTCAGAAATTCTACCTATGCTATGTAATGTGGTCATTCTCAAAACCTTGCAGACCACTTCTCAAAAGTCGAGATGCTTCTGAGTATTACACCTCCCCTATTAGTCTTGTTACTGTCTTGTGCTCCCTTAATTTTGGAATTTTTATTTCATCATCTTAATATGCTCAACCTTACTTTTTTTCTTGAAGACAATTTTGCACTCAGAAATCCTACTTTTTCTGGGTTTAAGACAAAGCAAAACAGAATACTGAAAAAAAACATGCAAAATCAGGAAGAAACCCAACCCAACACAGAAATCAGCAACACCAACAAAAAATATCAAAAATCCAATCTACTTTTCTTTGTGAGTTCTCTGAAAGGTCTTGGAGTAGGAGGCTGCATTATAATAATCACAAAACTCCTAAGTCTTGGTACTAATTATCACTTTGAGAACTGCAGGAGACTGCAATAAAAAATCAAACCACAAAATGTACCACCATAACAGCTTCAAGAAGCCTCAGCTAGGTCCAGGCTGCATTTTACTGAATAACAATCAAGGGAGAAACCTTGCCAATAGACAGGGAGTGGCTATATCAGTAGAAAATTGTATCTGATACATTACAAATCTGGCATCAAATTCTCATCTCCATTCATAGTTACAACAGCCAAAAGAACTAATGACACCCACTAGAGAAATATAGTCTGTCTGGAGGTTATATAGCAGCCTATAGTGAGCTTTCTTGCATGACTTGGAGCAATGTCCCAGCTGGGATAAGGAATGAGGAGAGGTGCTCAGCATTTCCCCTGGATCTGCAAAACTTCAGAGGCTGCACTGGAACAGTCTCAGATTTGAAACTAGAAATATTCTAGCTCTATAAATTTTACTCCAGTGCCTTAAGTGCACAGGAATCTGTGCTGCTGTAAGTGTTCTGCTGAAAGCTGTAAACAGAGAATTTATGTACACTTAGAACCTAGACAAATGAGGAGCAATGTCCACAGAAACATTCAAGAGATAATTAATACCAAAACAAATGTGGAGTTTTATTCCTCAAACCTGAAAAACACAGTCTCACCTCTGAAAAAACACTTTTCAAACACAGGCAAACTGATCTTCCGTCCCCAAAGATGAAGGAAAAGTCCAGTCCATTCTTACAGAAGTCACCCTCAAAGGAATCCAAACCAGCCTGAGTTAACAGGTAACTGTGAGTAGCATTGCTCTAAGTGTTTGGAGTTTGTCACAATTAGAAGCTGAAGAGGAACTGCTTATAAATCTAACTCAATAAGCATTGCCACCATCTCCCTTCACAGTTAATCAATCACCTGCAAACACAAACTGTCAAACTTGATTTCTGTCTGACGGCTTACTAAAATTTGTGCCTCAAAACAACCACCCTGATGACCACAGGGGTGAAAGTTGCAGGATCAGGACACTAGACCTCATTTCTAGGTCCAGGAGGCTTGTAACCTCCCTGAGGACACACAGCCCTGAGAACATCTATAACCTGAACAGGCACATTTCATTAGAATGCAATTAAAAGAATTGTTTGCCCCAAGTCCTGTTCCCAAGAAGTGAAAAACCTTATAATCAGTTCTGCTGCAGAAGAAGTAAAGATGTTGTTACATGGCTTTTTCCAGAGCTTTAACTGCTCAGAAGTTAATCACAGCACACAAACTCTCTACACATTCCTTTGGATACACATTTGCTTGTGGAAAAATGGGCTGTATGTACTAGCACATAAGTACTTCCTCTGTCCTGCTCACGCTATATCAGTGCACTAAATAGATTTAATTTGCTGTTTCCTCCAAAGGTATTTACCTTTGTAATTTTTGTTTTAACAATAGGAGTCTCTTGTATATATACACACACAAAATGAAAGCTCTTTAATGATGCTATGTCAGAAAAATGCCCTTACTATGAACAGTACAGGAAAATGTCCTTGAGTATCTTAGATACAAAAGTCCAATAAATTGAATTTATGTCTCATTTAATCTACAATGGAACAGCTAGTACTTAAAGGGTACATACACTTCCCCTAGTCCCTTTCTTCCTGAGAAACTTTCAGATGCTGAAAATCAATTCCTTTTGTCTCCTTGTTATTCATCTGCTACACATTAAGGAGAAACTCTGGGCATTCAGTGATCCCACAATGGTCTTTCATCTCCAGAGAAGCCTGGTATGAATTAAAAACTTACGCTCCCTCAAATTACAGATGCACACTGCAGCATGCCACTGACTTATGTGCTGGTGATTTCTGCCAGTGTTCTCAGCATGCTGAAGGTAGCTCATCCGCATCTCTCAGCTTAAGTGACTCTTCTGCAACACTGCCCATCCAGCCCATGCAAAGTGTTCAGACATGAGCATACAGAAATATATGTCCCCGTGTAACAGGGACTGTCACCGACTCTTCCCCAACTCCCTGATGTTTAGAAGTTATTTTTAAAAGTGTGCTACAGTCAAGATTTTAATATACAAACTGTAAATACTTTATGAAGGTAATGTTCTTTCATTTCAGTGGTCTTGAGAAATGGAGATTATATACAAATAACTTCCAACTGACAAAATTTCCTTGTCATGTCTGTTTTTAAGGGCAGTTTTAACTTGGGACTCTTTTTTTTAACAAGCATAAAATTTAATTGCTATCTATACTGATGCAGCACTGGTCAAACACACAATGCTCTTTCACTCCCAGCTTCCACACAGTCATGGTGTCAGATGTCCCATATCACAACAATTCAAGGTTTTCATTCTCAGGTTTGAAAGTACATCAAGGCTTAACATACTTAATCTTGTTTTACTCTTTTATCTCTCAGTCTATTTTTTGTTCTACCAAATGCTCTTTGCCCATTCCTTAACTCTGAAATATTCCCTGCAGTCAAAGCAATACATTCAAAATAAGGAAACACTTGCAAATTTACATTCACATTCTGTCCTACAGGAACCATCATCTTTTGCTAATCGTTTCTACATCCAACACTTTTCCCAGACAAGTTTTTAGACACCTTGCTCTACAATCTCTATCAGGAATAATTTCTTTGTTTAAATTAGTCAAATGTTTTCCACTGAGCATCGCTTTATCTATTCAGTATGGTAGTTTGAAGAGCTTTAAAATGAAGCTACTGAAAAGTCAAATTAGAATATTATATGTAACCCTGAGCAGCAGTTAAAAGGCAAGAACAGAGCTCAAGTTTGTTAGCTATTTTGGGCTCAGATTACAACACAGCCAAGAGAATGTGAAACTTGGTGTATGCCTGACATACACATCCAGAACAGCTGCGCAGAGAGTTAACACTGGGCTCTGATGCCCTGTGTCACACAGATTGAAGCCAGCCCAGACACACCTTCGGTTTGTAGGCACAGCCTGCTCAGCAAGGCCCTTACCTCACTTGAATCCTCCTGCTGGTTGATGACAGCCAGGGCGTCCTCTGCCGCCTGGCGCTTGGCTTCGGCAACAGTGCGCTCCATCTTGGCCCGCTCCGAAGTGATCATGTCGTGAGCCTTCCGCTCGGCCTCCGACACCGCCTTCTGCAGCTCGGCCATCGCCTGGCGCTTCACTTCATTGACAGCTTCCTCTGCAATCAGGGAGAAACCCGCGTCAGCACAGCACATCTGCACGCGCCTTCCTGGCACCTGCACCACTGCTGTGATCGTTACGTTGAGACTGCTTTGAATTATAACCACAGTCATCATTCTGAGTAGGACACAGAGGAACCTGGTTCCTCAAGAATCCTCAAGAAGCACTGAGGTGCTTCTCTTCTTCCCCATCATCAAAGTCTCTACCACTAGTAATGATTCTTGAAATTTTGATTCTCAGGCAGTACTTATTTAGGTACAGTAATTTCAGATTCCTGGTCCATTTTATTTGCAATCTTTTTGAACATGGAAAAATTAGTTTTGCAGCACAACAGATATATCCATACACCTGACAATAACTATTATTTAGGACATATTACAGACTTTTTTAAAAAATGTATTTTTAAGCTCAGGGAAGTTAAGACAGGATTTATGATCTATGACAATTTTTCCCCCATATGTTAAAAAATAAATACATGAAGTTAAAAAAAACCAAGAGTTTATTCAAAATTTTAAATCACTGGTCTAGTATCTTTTCTTGGACATACTGTTTTATGAGAAAAAATGTTTATCAACATTCATTTGACCTCCTGATCTGTCCTTCAAATCTGTGTTTATACTTGAAGACTTGACTTCCTGGCTCTTCTGAGCCCTTGAGCACACCCTACCCAGCGAGACTTTGGAGCACAATTAACACTGAGCAGGGGGACCCTGCTTCATTAAACTCAAACCTTCATGCTTCTTGTACAACAACTATGGTAGCATGAGTCCTTTCTTTGGCACATACTAGTGTCATATCTTTTATTCCAGAAAACATGGATTGTCTCAAATCAGTTATTTGGCTTTTGATGCAGGAGAGTACAAAGATTTTACTAATGAACAGTCTTTTAATTGACAACTAAAACAAGTAATTTCTTTTTTTTTTTAATTAACTGCTCTAATTAACAAGGAAACCATCCTCCCCCTGAATTAGTTTATCTAATTTTCATCTTTATTCAAAGCAAAATGACAATGATTAATTGAAAATTTAATAAGCAGTAATTATTAACTTGGCAAACCTAGTACCAATTAACACTCTATTAAAACTAATTATGACATGTTTCATTCAAGTGTTTGCACTTAATTGTTTCATGCACTTAAAACCCACCTTAATTAAATGTTCTATTTAATTAAAGCCACAGATTTCTATTAAAAATATTTTACTGAAGATTAAAATCTAAGTATTAGAAACGGTGTTATGTATTTGAGTTTTAGTGTGTGTACTCCTGTGCACGAACATGCAGACATAACTCTGATGTACATAACTCAATCACTCTCCTGAGTTACATCTGATAGCTCTGCACATGTTATTTTAAAAATAATATCTATTTGAAGTCTCCATTTTCAGTTATTAAGCAAATTACAATAAAGTCTTAACTTTAGGCCTTGTACTGACTAAAACTCGACTAAAATGAAAGAAGAGCTCTCTTGAGGAGCATGTGAGAATGCTATATATGCGCATATCTGCAAGAGATGTTTTAGCTGAAGTTTTCAAGGGGGTGGGGAGGGATTTAGAGATAAAACTTATGCCTTTATTTTTATGAGGCTGAAAATATGCCCTTATATTACCCTACCATAAATGTTGTTTAGGGAAAGCCTCAGGAGAGGAAAAAATCATACCCTTCAACCATACAGCCAAGGCTTAATTTCCTTTGAATATTCAAGGTGAATTAAAATTCTATCTAAGTGGCAATACAGGACAATAATTTTTGCTTACGATCAAAGCTACAGCTAGTCTAATTGTATATGCAAATCAGGCAATTTATATTTAAATTATGCATTCCTATTCTAGTCCCACAGGCACACGGAGATCAGCAAAGGGAATTGGTAGGACATTTGCAAGGTGCTTGAATATTTATTACCAACTGTAACCATTCACTGATCATGAGAAAAGAAATATACACAGGCAAACATACAGATGCAATTTTATTACCATTTTCAGAAAAATGAGGCAACTTAAATACAGGCGTTTCATGTCTATGAACTGCAGTTACTGACAAAGTGGATTTCGTTAAGAAACTCTGCTTTCTTGCTGATATTTGCTACTAATAGAATGATCTTTGAATGACATGATGCACTTTTGTTACATTATATAAATTTAGTTTTACAGTTAGGTGTTTGTACTGTTTAGAAATGCCAGTTTCTTATAATAAACAGAAGCAAAATGCTCCAACATTTTTACATGGACTTCTAATTGCAGTTTTTCATCCCAGATAATCTACTTCTTTTCAGTCCAAATATAGAAATTGAAAATTACATTGTATCTTCTACATTGCATAAGTTTTTTGCAATACTTCTTGCATGCTCTTGCATGAAGATGCCTGAAATTGCTTATGAGGCCATATGCCTGACTGATATTTTTTGACTGGCTTAAACTATGGATTGGATTTTAATATTTCCATTAACTTTGATGACAGAATTTGTATTGTTCTATATTAAGTGTGAAAATAAATAAGTTAAAATATGTCAGGTCACAATGCACCATCATTATTTCAATATATTACAAACTCATGAACACATAAATAACCAGACAAAATTTTGTATCATTGATTTTCTTCACAGCTTCCCAAACTAAATACTACCGATGTTTTATAGGTATGGAATATTTATAGGCATAGATATTTTATAGGGAAGCTTCATGTTTATGATATGGGTGACGGCAAAGGAGGTTTTTATTTGCTTTGACAATGCTGAGCTATGAAGACCAAGAAAGACCAGCACCCTTCCTTTCCCTGTGCTTCCAGAGAAAGGAAGAGTGATTTGATTCCAGTATCAGAGGGCAGAAATCTGTAAGTTTTTAAAACCTAGCATCTAAGATGCGTGTACCTGCATCCTCTGCCTTCCCAGCAATGCTAAGCATTCTCGGCACAAATTCACTGTCATTTTAGGAATGCAACTGAAATCCTCCTTCCCTCTGAGCAGCATTAACACACAGAGAAGCTCCAGGAAGCAAACAGCTTGTGTGGAATAGGCATTATCAGCATGGTCTGAAGTCCTTGGAGCAGACTTAAGAAAGGTACTTATCTTTCACCCAAAATGATGATTCACCAGCCAGCTCCTGGTCACCTCCCTCACCTCATCAACACATTTTCCACATGATGAGAAAAGAAAGGTGGTGGGCAGATGTGCAGTCCTGTGCCACCACAACATTTTGGATCATCTCGCTCTCAGGCTGACCCTGGCAAGGGTGGCCATTGGCAGTTGGTGACAGAGTTATCCCAGCATTATATCCCAAAATGCATCATCTGTCTCAGGACAAACTCTGTACAATGTGCAGGACCCTTATTGCCTTTGTAGAGACAAAGAATGGTCATCTCACTCCTCTTCTGTAACTCCAGAGCTTTCAGCTGGACTGCCATGGGCATTGGGCCTGGCTAAGTGACAGTTTCTACACGACACAGAAGAAGCTATTGCAGCAGCCCACAATGGGCCTGCGACCCTCTCTGTGTTTAATAAAGGGAAGTTTGTACTCCCAGAGAGAAAGTCATCCAACCTGTGATCTGACTGAACCTCATTACCTATTTCCCTCCCTCTTGACTACTGAGGAACACCAAGAACTTGTCTTGGACACTTCATCCATAAGTGTCCATAATACAATGAGGTGAATCAGGGCACTGATGACTGCTTTCTTCTGGTGTGTGAAACTGAAGTGGGCTTACACAGCTTTAACTCATGAGGTACTGCATAATATGTCCTTGCACCAGCAGCTACAAAAGCACATGCCTAACTTGGTATGTTTCAAGAATTAAACTGGAGTCTACCAATTTCCAAAAGTTTAAAGTGAATTCCTTCTCTACATGCTGTTTTAATGCCACATTCTTTCAGTATAATGGATTCAGCATTCCAAACAGAATTTCATACTTGATTCAGCTCTCTGCACATTGTTCTTTACAGACATTTGACACAAGAAGAGATCCACACTGAACCAAAAGAAATAACCTCTGAGGGATTTGTAGTCTTCTAGACTGGGAATTGCTGCCCACACAGGAAACCATGGAGTATCTCAAATAGCATCAGAGGCCTATTCTCAGAGAACTGAATTGCACCTTTACTGCCTTCATCATGAAACTGTGGACACCTCCAGTTTGAGATCACCCTCCTAAAAATGCAGGACCATGGTTTATGAAAGCAGTATGCTTTCTAATGTTTGACTAGGCTTAGTAACAGATACAGGTATGCATCCTGCAGAATCACACTTCTTTTATTCTCCAACTGACATGCACAATCACTTGATTTAAACACATATCAGCCTGAAAATAAGAGACTGGAAACAGGACCAAAGGAAAAACTTTGTTTCAAAGGAACTGACGACATAGATGTTCACAAGACGACATCACAGGTCCTGTACACTACCATTCGTCAATACATGCAGTGTGAATGCACATCCAGCTTCCTAACTCAAGCCAAAAGCTTCAACTAACTTGTGTTAATTACGAAGAAACTTTTTTCTTCTATTGTATTGAATCCATGAGTCATAAATAACCTGATGCCAAATGACATCAAACCCTAGATTTTGCAAGAGGACTGAATTTTTTGAAATTTAACAGAATAATGCTCCTCATAGTGAAATTTCCTGGGATTGCATATATTTTTGTATTTTTCACTTACAATGTTAACATAAATATGGCAATATGAAAATATTCTTGGGCACTGAGTTACAAAGGCTACACTTTCCTTGGACAAAACCAGGAACATGTAAACAGTTTTGCTATATTTCACAGAAAATGCAATAGTTCTAGAAACATTAACATATTGAAAAATGTAGACTTTACACGATAAACCCACATAACACACAAAACACAACTCCTTGTCTGATGCAACAAGACAACAGCATAACATTTTACCTGTATGCTGCGTATCTAGTTTAAAATACACTGGAAAGCAGCAAGCATTTACAGGAGATTTGATCAGAAAGCATCAAAACTGCTGCATATTTGCCATTTAATGATTAACTGCTGCTCAGACAGCTGCTGCAGACTTCATGGTTATACAGGTGTTCAAAAGCAGGGGGGTGTGTTTGGGTGTATAAATAGCTCCTCGACTATCTCAAAGGAGTTCAAGAGCTGCCTTCTGGCCCCTCTGAAAACAAGGAAGCTCTGATGTCAGTGTCAGAAGAGCAAAGGTTTAGCTCCAGCACCAGAGTGGGATCCTTGCCAGGAAACTCCTGTGCTCAGGCAGAGTTTCAGCCTTAAGAAAACTTTGCACAACCACAACGTCTGCCCAGGGTGCTTTCCAGGCACAGGCAGATGCTGTCAATGCCCTGCAAACAGCCAGAGCAGCTGCAGAGATGTGAACTTGCTGACTTCATTGCACACTCTGCAGGTTTATGAGCACAGGCTTCACTGGGGGCTGACAGGCACAAAATCTTTTTTAAATTAAGAATGGTTACTTTGCATAGTTGAAGTCTTTTTTTTAACAGGTGTACTTGGGTTTTTTTCCTCTCCTTTGGGAATTCTTACTTTAACTAGGTAAGAACTCTGAAGCTTAAAAAAAACCACCCACACTAACCTCTTTTTTTTAAAATTGCTTACAGACAAACTTTTAACATATCAAGTTTCAGCCTGAAACCATTAGAAGCCCTGAAAATAGGGGTCCATATTGGAAGTACTGATATTTCGCTAACTATAGCAGCAGATGCTTCTATTATAAAATTATTTAATGTCCTGATCAGTTCCAGTTTAAGATTATTAAACACAATTTCTTCTTGTTACTAGTAAGCCCTTCCCCCGCCTCCCAATTCCTCACATCAGTGCATTAACAACTGCACACAGCTGCCAGACAACTAAGCTGGTGTTTTTAAACATTTCTTACCAGCTTTCTTCCAGATCTCCTCTGGCACATATCCAGACGCAGGCCTGTGAAGGAATTCCCGATGAGATTCTGCAGGAGGAAGGGGTGAACAGGGAAAAAAAAAGAGTATCATAAGCAATGCTGGCTTGTTGAGAACAAGGCTTAGAGAAAAATACATTTTCTCTTTAATTATAGCTCAGACAAAGAAATCAAGTAAAGCTTTTCTCTCCTCAAAACAAAATGGATGCTATGGCTGTAGCTCATGAATGTGACATAGATCAGATCAATTCTTATGATTTGAATGCCTCATCTTAAGCCAAGTTAAGATGTTAATTTTATTTTTATTTTACAGTGCTTTGAGTCAACTCTATATGACAGTATTCACACTTTTAAGGGAGGCGCTTTGCAAGACAAACTAAGGGAGTGACATGCTTTGTCCTTTCTCATTGTATTTATGAAAAGGAAAAAGAAAGGGCAACAGTGCAGTTCTGGTACTTCTGCTCTGTGCAAAATAATGAGTACTTATGAGCACAGATAAAAGTCCAGATGTCATTCCAGTGATCAAATAAGCTGTCCACAGAAAAGCAAAGGGGTGTTTCTCTAAGTTCAGAGCTATGCTTTCCTGTATCTGAGCCCATGTTGGTAGCTGCAGCTAAAAGAGTTTGAAAAACAGAACCTTTAACTTTAGGTTAAGGCCCTAAATACAGGCTGCCGAACAACCTCACTGGAGCTGAAGCTCGTAATTCACCCATACATTTCAATCACATTTTGACAGCTCTTTCCCCTTCTTCTCTTTTTTTTTTTTTTTTTTAAAAGGTTTAACCTTTAGGCCTGGGCCTAAGAGTTTTGAAATCAGCAAGATCCCTTTCACAGGGAATTCAAAGACCTAAGATCAGATGATACAAAAAGAAAATTCACTTTGGCGTGAAATTTAGCATATAAGTCCTCAGCAGATGAAATTGAAATTGCTCCTTTCAAATACAATTTAAAAACTGATTAACTATTATTCAAAGTAATAGAGGACAAAATGAAAAAACTACAACCAAACACATAAAACTAAGTTCACTGCCATGATTAATATTGCCTGTTTGTCAGAAATCAATTGCCTTAAGAAAATAACTTGATTTGTTACATTACAGACAGGTTTGATGTTTTTGGAGAAACAAATACCTGAAATCAAATACCTGTTTGATGTCTGGGATTGAAATATAACAAGAGTATACCTGCCATTCTTTGAATACTAATTATGTATTCATTTTTATATCTTAGGAGCTTTTATTCACTTATTTATTCCCTAACTTGGTCCAAAAAGCAGTATTTTTAAGAAAAAGTGAAGCATCAGGTTTTGCAAATAATTTCTTACACCACTACATGTATCCATACAGTACTGTTTATGTACAGTAGCCCACATAAATGCTTTTAAAAGATGGCAATATTGCAGGCAGCTAATAAAGGTGGAAATGACAGGAGCTTTTTCAACAGAGAGTAGGGAATCCCTGTGCACTGTTTCACAGATGTAGTTTCTAGCATGAAAATCTGCAGACAGTGACTGGGAGTACATCTTCCCATCTGAAAGGCAGCTGAGTGGATTTACTCAGCTCTTCTGTTTGTCACTGAAGTATGGGACAACAATTTAAAATAGATTTTTGTCAGCAGACTTTCACACTTCTCAAGCATAAAATAATAGGACTCTGTGTGTGTGTGTGTGTGTGTGTAGATTTTGCAAAACAGCTATTTATATTGGTTTAATCAACTTGATAGAGGATTTCAGACCTGATACCAAAAATGGGAAAATTCTCAGTATGGCTTGGCTTGCATGATTCTGGAGATGACAAACAGCCTTGCGTACAGTTTTTACCCCTTAAAAGCTTTTAGACTTACAGGCACAGTGCCAGTTCTGTTAGGGGGACAGAGGCAACAGCAGAAAATATTGTTTGAAGGCTTAAGAAAAATAAAGGCAAAAAATTAAACCACTCTTATTTGCTCTTCATGGAATACCTGCAGGAACAGACCCAACCAGGCTCCAAATGTGGCAAAACAAGGGGTTTGTTGCATTCATGCCTTTACTTTGTATTAAGTTTTCCTGTCTGCTATTTAAGGTACCATCCAATGCAAGGGAAACAACCTTGATTTTTTAAGTCTATGGGTCTTAGTTTGGTAAAAAAAAAAAAAAAGACAGTGAGATGTGGAACTGATTTCTTCGTACACATGACTTTCCAAAAATGGAATTCAATGACATAAATGACCAGATTGCCAGATAATTGTTAAAATTTCCAAAACATAAACATCAATCAAGCTCTTATTCCAACCACAAATTATTTACATGAGGAATGAGATCCTCTGCAAGAAGACTTAAATCAAGAGCTTATGAGAGACTTTCCCATAGTTTGGAATGGTGCACAAAAAAGACAAGAAGCACTTATGAAGATAATAAAAACCATATTTTCCAAGCCAGAAAAATTTTAGTAACATGGCTATTGTTTAGTCAGTAGTGATGAGTCTGTGAAAACAATCTTCTTTCTAAGGCTAAACTACAGGAAATGACCAGAGGATATAAATCTTACATATTAGTGTTTTTAAGGTAAGGAGTCCTTCAGTTTAAGAATCACAAAAATTGCTCATTGAAACTGAAGGACAAAAGATCTTAACTTGGACATCTAGCAACCAAAAAACCAAGATTAGCAAACTTTTAGTGAAGTCCCTAAAATACTAAATTCAAAAGCAACTGCAAAAAGCCATAACGAGGACAACACATAATATTAAATAACTAACTGCAGCACCTAGAAGTAAATGTTGCCTAGAAGAAAACCGAATGAAATCAGACAACAATAAGAATAATCTGAAGTGATAAAGCAGATCATTCAGAGAAGGATATCGGAAAAGGCTTTACATGTCAGACATTATAACAAAGGTTTTTTAATGGTGAAAATGCAAAAATATCATTATGCACAACAACAGTATGTACACTACTGAATTTACTTGAAATTTACGGCAAGGCATGAAAGCATGTGTTGGTAATTAGTCCAGTTCCAACTGAACAAAAGGAAAAAGATGAACAAGAAAAATAAAAAGCATATCTATATGAAAATAGTCTGTACTTGTCTGTAAGTGCTTAAATGAGGTAAAAACAAAAGAGACTTTTGATATCAAAAATGGTATTGGAATTTTCTATTGTAACGCACACGTGAAATAAACTTGTGAAATAGTAAAAAGATTGTTGGAGCGGGAAAAGAATACACTTGAAGAAAACAAAAAAATTGCATTGGTTTCAGCTCTCATATTCGACTGAAAAATTTTGGCTGCTTTAAGATAAAGAGAAAAGGTGCTAAAATAGAGTGACTTGCAGAGATGTGGAGAATTGTGAGAGCAGCCATAAATATGGATCTGAGAAGTGAAACTGAGATGAAACGCTAGGACCAAATAATTTATATGAACTCTTATGTGATCATAAGGCTCAAACCCAACAAAACAGAATAGAAAGACTTAGAAGGAAAAGAAATGTTCAGTAATCTGAAAGAGTCTAATTCACATTTGGAAAGAAGGACAGAAGGCAATTTGGCAAAACAAAAGAATTGAGGTTTTTATCACTGGACACTGACATGCAAGTATTAAGAAATTGAGATGAACAGCTGATGTTTTGATGATCTTTTAGAATTTACTGCATTCATGAAAATACTGGCAGTGATAATAATACCCTGCATGCTGTACTGAATAGTGAGGCTCAAAAATAATAAAAGCTCTGAACAAATTAAATATATATGCCTTTTTATGTATTTATGTGGTTTCCATATTTCATATGCAAGTTCTGCTTCATTCTATCCTATAATAAATGCAACACCATTAGTGGGACACAGAAAACAAAAAAATTTCAGAGCTACAAATATAAAACATTCACTGCCTTGTTTGCAAGAGTCAAGTTCAAAAATGTGCCAGTTCCACATAATGAAAAATAGAAACAGAGATCTGAAGGTGGGTATTACTGAATGAGACTACCTTGCAAACCTGGTTGCGGGGCAAGTGTTCCCACTATTTTTAAATATATCTTTGCCCTTGTTTGCCCTCTAATACATTTTTGTGGCTATTTCAAGGCTACCCCTTGAAAGTGTGTTTAAAATATAGTTGTTGTGTTCTCATTGTGAAAGAAAAAGAAAAGAAAAGCCACGTAGATACTGTATTACTGAATCATCTTCAAGCAGAGGCCACGTCAGAACTGAGCACTGAGAACACACACATGCAATGTTTCTGCAGTTGGAGCCCTACCTAACAGCATGCAGTGCACTAAGCCACAATCTAGCCCAAGCCTCCCATGCAGAGAGTGGATTAAGAGCAATACTTAATGTCATCAGTGACCAGTATCACAGAGGCTTTACATTCCAGAATTACAAGTTATGAATGTTACTGTGGTAGTCACAGCATTACGGTTTGCTCATGTTGAGAGTATCATGCATATCACAGCACTGCTGATTATCTGCAAATGGCAAAGGAACAGGTTTATCATCACAGCATGAATGCGTTGGCAGGACTGCTCTGGCTAACACTGAAAACATGATGGTGAACAGCTTTAGAAAAAATAAAATGGGTGTGAAAGGGTTAACATTTAAAAATGTATTAAGAAATGGCTAACCTATGTGTTTTTGACAAATTCATACACTTCTGAGAATCCTGGTTTCCTGAGGCAAATCCTGCAGGTATTGCACTCTTCAGTTGGAGATTTCAAACTCTATTTTGTAAGATTTTCGTTCAGATAAATTCAACACAAAATATCAACACTGCTGCAGACCTTCTGATGTGTGCCTGCTCCACTTATCTAGAGCCACAGCTGCACTCAGTATGGTTATAGATCTTGTTTATAACCCATGATGCTGAAGAACCCTCATCTTTAATTTATCCCACTGTGTGTATTTCAGTATACAGTGTCTGATATGGGTAATTATTCACTATTAGGATGAAAGTTGCAGTCCTGCTGCAGTATGTAGTACTGAAATTCTTCAGCAGAAATGGAGGAGTCAGATGATGTATTATTCACTTCACAGACCATCACAGTTAATCAAATGAATATATATAAAGTCTGAGGCATTTTTAGACTTTCATAAACATGTATTATTCAGACTGAAAAGACCCTCTTACCTTCAGCACATTCTTGGAGAATAATGGGAGCCTGTAACCTGTTGTAGCTGGCTAATGTGTGTATTGGATTACATTGCATTAAAATGAATGATCAAGTATTTAATTTAATTTTTTAATTAAAAATATCAACAGAAAAATATTGATCAGATATTGTAAACTTCCAGGCTCAACATGATTTACAGGGATGTCAAATTCAAAGAAGCAGAAAAATCTTTGGCAGGAAAAAAGTCTACTGGTTCAAAATGACAACCAGAATTTTCTTCAATTACTTTAAAACTCAAACTATCCATGCTAGATCTCAGCTCAGAGATTTTCAGCAAGACCTATCTATGAAGACTGTGGCATGTTTGTAACAAGAAGTTATCACTTCAGTGATGGTATTTGAATCGTAAAGAAAAAGAAACAAAGGCACAGATAATGTAGCCATATGGCCCCCTTATTTTTCTCTCTTGCTAGTGGAGATGACAGGATGGATTTAAAGGCTGGATTACCTTGTTGGAAAAAAAAAGGTACAAAGGGAATTCATAGACATTTAGAATCTCTGTAGCAAATCCCCCAATATTTACATGCTGCAGTACTTTAATTAAAATATTGGAGCAATTTTTCAATCCCTTTTTCCCCACTTCAAAACTAAAATAAAAAGCCCTAAAGCACCTTAAGGCTCACAGACACTGCTTTAGTTTTGTTATACCACTGAATGTTAGAGGTTTTCATTTTGTTAACTAGATTAATACCAGATTTGAGGAAATATAAGGATTAGCTTTCCATAGACTCCAAAGCAGGTATTTTCTCCCTATCATGTCAGACATAAAAACACTTCTTACCAATCTTTACAGCTGACATGGATGCTACATCACTGAAGCAATCCAAGCTTCATGTTTGTGAGTCTCAGAAGTATTTTTTCAACCAAATAACCAAACTGGACATGTTAAAATTGAATGGACTCCAACCAGTTCATTTGTCTCCACAGTACTGCAGAGCTGACCAATGTGTCCAATGCCAAAGACTGTGCTGCATAATTATCTTTTTAGCCAGAAGACGTTGCTGTTTCCAAGAATTCATCTTGACATATACACAAACAAATGCTAATATAGGGATCTAACTGTATGCTTGATCTTCATTTTATCTTATGTACCTGCTGTTGTGGTGATGACTATTTTTCTTGGATTGTAATATTATCTATAAAGCTTTGATGAGTTCCAGTTTTCTTGGAGAAGTATAAACACTCAAGTTACCTTTCATTTTTTCTACCTACAAAATACACAAGCACCATGGCCTATCTCTTTTTGCACCACAGCTTCACTAGAGAAGTGAGCCACTGCTTTAGATCTATTCACAAGTGTTCTTCCTGAAGTTGCAGATGTGACTGATGTTTCAGATGCCGTATTTATGACTCTTTCTTTACATTACATTTAGCACTGTTTATACAAGCCATTACCTGAATACTTTCTGAGAAGGGCTCCTCTAGGGACTAGACTTATTAGTGAACTATGGAAGCATTTCCATAACCCTTCCTTCCAGTGATTGGAGCACATTTATAGAGCTATTGACTCAGGTAATTTGACACACACACAAAAAAAAAAAAAATTGTTTGTTATCAAGAAGCACTAAATATTACTATCACTGTATCACTAGTAATTTACTAAGAGAATTATGGAGATGGGATTAGATTTTTTAGATTTTTTTTCTGGTTTTCAATTTTCAATTAAATAAATTTTTGACTTAGTAAGTTATTTAAGAATAGGCAAAAGGAAAACACAGTTAAAATATGGTTGCAAAATAACACACATTCTACTAATTCTATTCTGTAAGTCTACTAATGAACACAGTTTATTATGATTTTGAGTAGATGGCATTGGATACAGACAATTTATTTTTTTATAAGACAATATCACACAAGCAAGCATAGTTTCCTGACATCTTCAAAAGAGCAAGAACAATAAAAAGGTATCACTGAGATGTTTCTGTACCAGATCTGCCATGAAAGTGAGGAGATAGGGTAGAAAAAGGCCAAAATACTAGTAGCTCACAGAAAGCCCCCAAATCAAAAACTTGTTTTTATAGAGCAGAGTCCTGTTAGAGTAGTTGTGTGAGGTGCTGTGTGAGAGTGACTGTGACGATCTGCAGGGGGGAGAGCCCAACTCTTTGGTCTGGTCCTTGTAAGGCAACTGCAGCCCACCCAGCTCAAGCTCTGCTGCCTGAGCCAAGGCCTGCACAGCTCCATGGAACTACACAACAAAGAGTCCTCACATACACCTGCACAAGCTGCAGTGATGGACACAGACCTAGGAGGATGCATAACTGTGAGCATTCCAGATCTTGTTCCTTTCTTAAACAGAAACCCAGTTTCACCTAAGAAATTCCTATATATTTACAACTCCATTTCCTTAGAAAGACAACTTCCAAGTTGTCTTTCTTCCAAGTTAAGTAATTTGATTTAAGAAGGTGAATGCTCTCTGTTTCAAATTGCAAACAATCCAGGAGCACCTACATATTTTTTTAAACAAAAAGGAAAGAGAAGGAGTCAGAAGGGGCAGAGAGTCAGTGCACATCTCACTGCTCTGCCATCCCTACACAGTCTGTCCTCTCACCCCACCCTCTCAGACTTTGCTGAATGGAAAGAAAATTACCAAGCATCACCCAAAAAAACCTCAAGCCATTCTACCCAGAAACACCATTATTAGGGCATAAGAGTTATAATGAATTCAGTAGTGATCAGAGAGGAATCATCACTATAACAGAAGAATCAGTTCAAATGCAAACGTCATCTATCACTTAGCAGGGCTTAGAGAATATGCACACAATTTTCAATGTGGATACTGTACCTAACGAAACTGGATCTGGATTCACTGGACTCTGCTGTCTGGAATGACTACTGCTGCTGTTTCCGCCTTTTTTTAAATCCTCCGCATCACTGTACCGCCGTATCCAGTAATTCAGCTCCTCGCGGTCTGCTTCCTGACATCGCCGTAGGACAGTGAGAGATCGCCTGGTTTTTTCCACCATGTCCATTATACAGTTCAACAACTGTTCACAGCAGTGGAGGGAGCACAGAAACAAAGAGGAACTTTTTATTCATGGAGTTACATAATAATAAAGAAAACGTCAATGTACCAAGTACATGGGTTTTAATAATGAAGGAGTCCCTCTCTGTTAACCCCAACTACAGCTGAAAAATGCTAGACTTGTTTAACTGGTGATCCTAAACTATACAGATAGGGACTTACAGGAAAAAGAGCAAAGACAAGGAGAAAACAACTGAACAGGCTGTAGCCCTGCCACTAGTATTACACGGCACCACAGAGGACACAAGATGTGGTCCAGAACTGATACCTACAAATTTTACAAGAGCTAATAAATTCAGGAACAAATACAAGCCCCAGATCCATCATTTATAGAGAAAGTTCATTCCTCTTTTGGCAGACTGTAATAATTAGGCTAATGCAGGAGACACTTATCAACAAGGCCTGGTATGAACTATCTAATGGGGAACATCAAGCCCTCTGATTTAATAAGCAAAGCTTTCAAAACCTGTCCTGGAATTCAGAGAGGTTTTAAAATAGAAATTTTAAATTCCTATCTTAGAAGGCCTCTGTTCAGACAATTATACATAAATGGATATTTAGCCCTTACATGGTCAAGATGTTTCCACTCTTCTGCCCATTCTCTGTCTGTTAGCCTGTGATCAATCATTTCTTCTTGACGCGTGCCATGCAACCCTGCCAAAGAGGAGCAAATTATGTTTACAACATTGGAAGTCCTCTATGGGGAAAAAAAAAAAAGGCAGAAAAAAAAGAGCCTATAGACAAAACCATCATATGTTACCTGTTCTAGCATCAGGAATATCACCACCAAAAAAAAAAAAAAAAAAAAAAAAAAAAAAAAAACCTTTGCTCCAAATTCCCTTTAGTACTTTTCCTCGCACAAGATGCTACTGTTTTGTCCAATTTAATGTCTTCAATTCTGTACGTTCTATACGTTGCAAGATGATGCTTAAAAATGGACATAGCTCTCTCTGACTATGTATAATTATTATATACATAAATATAACAATACAATAGATAATTTTTCATTTGTACCACTTGAAGTCAGCAAGGCAATTATTTGGTAACTCAGTGCATATAATACTAGCTATACTTCAGAGAGCTGAAAAAATATTAGTATAAACTCAGTGTTATTTCACTAAATACAGTAATTACTGCCATGTCAACAGAGCATCATTAAGGGTTCATCCCTCCCCAGATGTTTAAACAACATGTGGTTAAAATGTAGCACATATATCAGAGCAGCTGACAACAAGATACAACCAAGCCAGTATTTATTATCAACACTCAAGGGGAACCAACACTTGTTCTTTGCTTAGCCTCCTCTATACAGATGCTGAATATTTGCAAGTGTTCCTCTTTTACTGAAGATTTGTTTAAAACAAGGAAGAACCATAAGTGCAGATGTGAAGCAAAATCCAAGAGCATCAGGCATCCCATTAAACCAAACCATGCTGCGCGGGGTGTGGCTGGTACTTTTGCTGTTCACATCCTCCATGCTCTGGACACGTCACACACAAAACACTTCTCTGAAAGGCAACAACTTTCTTCTGCTCTAAGCTGAAATCAAGCTATTTTGATGTTGCTATCATCACAAATCACAAATCTGACATTAGCAGAAAGATAAAAGGCTCTACCTATCCTTGCCTGCCATACACCAGGGTGTCCATGTCACCCATGCAGCTTTGAAAACACAGGTTCCTGCCATTTCTGACCTGCTTACTTAGAGACAAAATTCAATCCACTTTTACAAATACAGATCTGAAATATGGCAATTAGAAGCAGCTGGATGGACAAACAGCCATAAAGGCTATATCTGAACTGCTGATAAAAAATAGTCCTGTTCACAAAATAGAGTTACAAGGGAAACAGAAACCTAAAAAAACAATGCAGAAAATCAACGTGCCTTACCCATAGGTCTGTTTCTGTCCCTGAGGTCCCTGTGATTGGGGTGTCTGTATGAGTCCCTGTAGTGGTGGGCAATGGCCATATCATCCAAACGATAATGCTGAGGTGGAGGTGGGGTGGGATGAGGCAGACCATTGGGCTGATAAGATAAGCCATTATTTGGACTGTACCGCTGGCCTGGGCTAATAGTGCAGGGCCGCTTGCTTGGATGCTCTGAGTGCAAAGGCTCTCTGTCAAAGCCATTTTCTTTGGTTCTGAAAAACAAAGCAAAGGAACTTTAATTCACTTAGTGAATAGAGCTTGGGAACATACACCGCCACCTACACATGCAGCTTCAGGAACTAAAAATTGTTCTTCACTTTGCTCCAAATGTGTGGTGTTGCAGAACATTTCATAACACTGCTGATTCAAAACATACAAAGGACTCATTCACCTTGTCTAACCATCCCTGTAATTTGAGAAATACTATCAGGGTGAGCCTTCTGACAGAGCCACCTAACGAGGGGCTGGAGAGCAAGCAGTCTTTGCTGAGATCACAGACTGATGGGTGCATTTGCAGAGGTGAAACCATCAACTGATACATGAAACTAGGCACCAAGAAATTCCTGCTTTCAGCAGTGCTATAACTTATAGTCATTAGGAGAAATCTGCCATTCAAGAAATGGATTTTTTTTTAAAGAGGATACCATAGTGAATGGCAGTGTGCTGAAGCTCAGCATACCATGAGCTCCCATCAAGATCAGTGTCACACAGAGACTTTGGGGAAGAATCGACTCTAAATGATGAGAAATGCATCCTTCAGAGATTTTTGCACCATCTGAGCAAAGGTGCTGTGACTATCATTAGTTTGCAGGAATATGTGGTTAGACTCAAGTCCTCAGTAACGTTCAGGATTTCCCACTCCATTACTCTTAGACAGGGGTTTTATGCTTAGGCAACTTGGAAGAGCTACTGAGGAGAAGGACAAAGTGTTTTTATGTTCTAGTTGCTCTTCAATTAAATTCATAATCAGCTATTTCCAAAGAACTCTACTTGACACCTCTGCCTGAGAACCTTGAACTCACTCTGAACTAATTCTCCATTAAAAATCCCACAAAAAAAAATTTAAGAAAAGCTAACAAAAAAACCCCACAAAACAAACAAACAAACAAACAAAAAAAACCAACCTACAGTTACTTCAACAGGTTTACAACCCTTTTGGGGAAGTTTCATTTCACTGAAATGTTTGTGGTTTTTTAAATAATAATGAATAAAGAAAACCTACAAAATATTAGTCTTGATCAGCAAGTTTTTTAGATATAAATATTGCAAACTGAGGTTTCATTCTTCCCTCCAAAATGTTTATTAAACCTGTTATATTCCAGTTTTTTTTTTTAATAAAAGGACTTTATCCTCTGGAAGAAAGGGATGGCATAATGTATAATTCCTAGTAATAACACAATTTTTTGACACTGACAGAAGGGTAAATTTGAGCAAATTTTCTTGTTTGCCTATTGTTAAAACCAATTGCTCTACAACAAACCTTCCCCCAGAAACCAATCAACCACCCTCAAGGGAATGTCTGAGGGGAAACAGTGTATTAATTGTCACCCCTCAACAGGTTCCCATTTAAGGCCAGTGAAAGGAAGGATGAAATCAAATAATTGCTCGTATCCTCTGAGAGAGAGAATCAAACTAAGATCTTGTAACTAGCAACCAGAAATTAAAAGATGGGCTGCATTGTTTTCAGAAGGAGTGAAGCAATTTCTCAGAGATCTCACCAAAATCACTAATGCCAGAGAAGCTGCAGGTATATATATATATTTTACTAAACTGTAATTTGGCAAAAAGGGAAGAATCTTTCACCAGCACAACAGGACATCTCATTTTGGGCAGATATAAAAGGCATTCTTTGTTAAACTGGAGCATGTACCTTGTTCCAAAAGAAATGCAGCATGGCTGTGAAAACTCCTAACCAAGAAAACCTGAGGTCCATCATATATTTTTTATTACTTTTGGCATGATGTACCTGCTTGCAATAACTCCCAATGGGTGGTGATGTTTCTGACAGCTCTTCAAGACAAGTTTGTGTTTAATGGCTGGTGTATGTTTTCTTTGCACATATTTACTCAAACTCAGTGTGCCAATCTTCCAGTTGTCAAAATACTATGCAAGCAAAAGAAATTGACTTTTCTGTCTGTACAAGGCAAACTAATAATTCACCTAAGTCCTTTAGTATTACAGTTAGAATGTTCTCTAACTTAGATTGATAAAAGTCAGAAACAGTAAACAATTAAATAACTCATTGACTTGGTCATTGAGATAAAACTGGGACAAGTGGGAATTAAGTTTTCCTTTTCTGCACTACAGCTTGATGTTAAAATAATATACTTTCATACAAATGTATATATTTGCACCTAATGTACAGGTATTTCTGTGTTTTTTAAGAATGCTTTGTACTTAATTACCTTAACTGGAATACACTGCTTTAGCTTGGAAAACACACCAGCATATCCACTGAACTCTGACTCACATAGAAGCTAACATGACTATTGAAAATATATTTACTGAAATGATGTTTTGCTACTATGCTGGGTAATGGCTGTCATGTCTTTTCTGGATGCAAAAATTTAATTCTACAATTTGTTGTTCTATTTTTTGCACTGACCAAATAAACAGCTTACCAGAATACCAGAATTAGACTGTACATAAACTCATTTTATGTTTCTGACCACACAAAAATATATTAAAAGGTAACAACTTAGAAAACCTCATCAGGAATTGCTGCCAAATTTACTATATCTGAATACACTGAATATAGTGATAAAATATAAGGTATTGAAGAGTGCCATAATTCAGATGTTCTGAATTTGACCTACTAGTCTGCTTCTGATCTTAGTCCTACTCATTCTTTTAGGTCTCATCCCTTTGGGGCAACAGCATTTTCCCAGGTGCCTGAGGAAGCACTCCTGTTTCCCAGTAACTGGCACACCCATGTGAATAGTAGTTCCAAATATAACACCATCACAATTTTAATCTGCTTTCATCTGATTTTGCAAAGTAACCAGAAGCTGTAGAGAGGAAATAACAGTGAATGTGTAGGAAACATAACTGACACTTTTTTCCTTACTCCTCTTGGCCACATTTTTTTTTGATGTGTCTATAAATCAACACTGTTGTTTGGAAAACTGGCAATATGACAAAGATGAAGTCCTTCAGCTATAAACACACAAGGGGTCATTTTACTTGAAGCTATGATTTACTCAGATTAAAGACAGCAGAATAGACACTACTTTTTAGCCTGTAGGCATTTAATAGAATGTATGTTGTTTTGTAGGTTGTGATTTCAGTTTTAAATTATTGCAATTTTTGGATAATTTCCTGGGTAGAAAATCTGACCATGCAAAACTACCTTGGCTAGAAAATTAGGTTTCACCTGATCAAGAGTATTACACAAATTTCAAAGAACACTAAAGTCAGCTTACAAGAAGGAGACAAAGCTGCTCATCTATTGTGAGCATTGTAAGCATCTATTATACTATTTGTGCAAGATGGTTTGATTTAAACTGACTTTCACGAATAAAGGTTTGATGAATCAAATAAATTATAATGCTTTGCTGGAATAAAGTAGCTGTTTATAATACCGTGTTACAGAAAAAAAATTACTTTTCTGCCTTGCTAACAGTTCATGTTACAAAAATTATTTTAAAATTCCTCATAATTACACATGGCATACAAGGAGCACAGCTGTAAAAGCTGTGAGCATCCTTCACCTTACTGAGACACTGAGGAGCCTCTTCAACTAAGATTTACCTACCAGTATTACCAAAGTTTATCTCTGTGCCCAAGTACCTTCAACATGTTTTTCATGTCATTGGTTCCAAGTTACTGCAACCACAGCAGCACTTTCTAAAGCCACAACACAATCATGGTCACTTCTGTTTTCTTCTCACTCAAAATAATGCTATTCTAACAGAATTTTTTGGTATCCTATATCCACTTTCTAGAGAACTCTTATAAATGTAGAGTCACTATATGACATGCTCACGTGTCATCAGCCATTTCAGCAGCTCAAAGGGTGAGTAATTAGCACGAAGTTTTTTGTTGTTAAGGTATTTAAAATCATGCGATTTATAATTCATTCACCAAAATAAAAACTCACTGTGGTCCAAGTTCCTTTGCTTTACTACAGTAGAATGTAAACCCCAAAACTTGTAAACAAAATACAGTGAACACTTTGTTCATGACATGTCATGAACAAATTACCAAAATGTGTTGTCTCCTCAGGTGTCAGTTTTCCTCTCTTGCAGTGACTGATGGTTCCCAGTGTTATTACAGAAACAGATTGATCTTTTTAATGAGCTAGTTTAATAGACTCCAAAATCTCACCGTGGCTGCTCATCCGTGTCAGACCATATGCACCAAGAAAACATTCAGTAAAACACAAAGCTCGGCTGTCAGATTGCTCCATAAAACCTCACATACAGTAGACTCAGATATGCAGATAAATAACAAGAATTGGAAAATGGATATGCAAAAAAGGTTCTGAAATTATAAGCAGAAAAAAAATACTGTATGTGGATTTTCTTCAACAAAAAATCATGAGGAAGCTGTGGTTACATGTAACACTTGTTCCACCTTCTTTGCCTAACCCTCTACTGTACTCTTCCTATGGTGGAATTAATGGTATGCAGTTACCCATGCCCAAATGAAAAATATAAATGTGTATGTGTATATATATATAACATATACATGATATACAATGCATGCCTGTGCATAACTATATATCTGTACATCTATATCATATACCTTGGGAAGTGAAAAAGATACCACAGTTTACTTCAGTAAGACACACATCTTCAATCAAAATTACTCCAGCTGCACTTAGGTCTCCTGGAAAGATGTGGCCTTTGAGCAATTTTTTTTTCATTTACTAGCCGTGGAGTCACAGTAAACCCTTCCCTGAAAGTATGTGTCCTATCTTCTGCTGACTTTGTACTAGTATATTTGAAAATTACTTATATTTCTAAACAAAAGGTATATATATTTCCAGATGTTTCCTCATGCTCCTCTGTAAACAATTAAAATAATTAATAGTGTAATGAGTATAAAGCCAGACAAGTATTTGGTTTCAGTACTCACTCAGTCTAGGCATGTTCTGCCTCTGAGGACAGTTTTTTGTGGTTGATTTACTTACATTATCCAAATTAAAAGGTATGCAGACTCCAATTCAGTAAATTTAAGAATCTTTCCAAAAGCATCTTGTTCTTTTTACTAAATCTGTTGCACAAATGTTCTTGAGTGCACAAGACAACTCCACTGAACTTGGTTCAGCCAACACTATCACATTTTTTTTCTGTATAGCTTTTATTATAGTCATAGGCAATGGAGAAGTAGATGTGACTTAACAGTGACAGGGTTGCTATACACTGAACAAAACCAACTTATTTTTTAAGCTCAAGGTACCATTCCAATGAGCACACTGGGCAGTCTCTTCTCATGTGAGCCTTTTTCACTACAGCAAACAGTTGCAGGGTCAAAAAGAAAGGATGAGGTTTTCTGAAACACCACTTCCCCAGAACTAAGGAGCTGAATTTCAGGCTACAACTGACAGAAGCTGCTGCACCTTGGAGTGTGCAGGCCAATGGGACACCCCATGCTACACCCTCCCTGGACCCTGGGAATTCAAACACAGGCTCTTACCCACAACAATGGAAGTTAAACAGTCTACCCCTTACCCCAAAAGCTGCATTGCTTCCCAAGTTGTTCACAGCCTAAGAGAGACTTCAGCTGTGAAGCCAATGGCTCTTGACTTTGCGAGCAGAGACTCAGGAATTTTAAAAGCACCTACATATTTTAACTAAAATGAAATTCTGAGAAGAAAATTCATGAACTATACCCAAATCACTATAGGTCTGGGCCTCAGTTTTAACTAAAAGATGAAGGCTGACTTTAAATTCCGATATTCTCCTGATCTGCTGGTCCCTTTATATACTAATCTTATGTCCTTTTTGTTATAAAACCAATATAGGGTTTTTCCATTACAAAGTTCTTGTCTTAGTCTGTCACCCATCTTTTCCCTCACAAGCAGGACTGAAGATAACACAGGTGAGACAGTACTTACTACAAAATAACCAAATTCATCATTGTCAAACAGGGTCTCAAAGAGAGGAAGCATTATTTCAAATGCTAAGGATGGAAAGCAAAGGAAAGACTTTATCTTGCATTTTTCCTTTGTGGCCCTATGGGAAGTATGAGTAATACTCCTCCCTACTAACAGGGGAAAAAAAGTGAAAAGGAAAGCACAACCTTCTTCTTGTCTGTATTCTGTCAAGAAATACCTCACTGGCTTATGAGATAATTTCATGTATGTCTATCTCCTTGCAGGAAAAATGTGGTGTCTGCTACTGACACCGGAGTACAGCATGCTAACATCGAAGTTATTCACAAGACATTAAGAGGCCTTTTTAACAGACATTTTGGTACACTACTCTGCAAAGACCGAGAATATACAGAACTGCCCCAAGGTGCTAAATTTCAGCTTTGGAAAAATTATTTCATTGCACATAGTAAGAGAATACAAGTAGAATGTGCAAAAATTAATCATTCTGAAGTGGAGAAACATGCTTGTTGTAACCCCAATAGCTTTTTCAGTTTGTCTAGTTGTCTAGAAAAACTGGTGGAAAGAGGATAGCTACATATAAAAAGAGCTTTTCGGCTTGTCCCTTAATTTTTTTGCTGGTCATAGTGATTTTTCTTAAACACAGTCTCAGGCAAACTAATTTCAAATACTTTCACATCTTTTTCTCTAATGGCAATGTGACTATAAATTTTACTTTTCACTTCTGGCTATGAGAAATCTAAAGTTTTACTGTGAGCTTTCAGATTTTGTTTTCTCTTTATTTTTGTGCCATTCAAGCTTGTTCCAACACAAAAACATCACCTGTACAAAGTTAGGAGGCTTCTTGACTTTGAAAATTATATTTTTTGTTTAAAAGATAACTAGGATACCTGCATACCTCAGGCATACAGGTAGTGGTATTTGGCAGAAAAGCGTAATAAAAGTTTCTCACACTATAAAACCCATGGCAAACAAATCAATGAAAAATACAATACCTGAGTTTCCCAAAGGTAAAATGTAAATGCCAGTTGAATTTCTAGCATTAGCATAGGAAGGCAGTTAAAAGTAAACAACCACAAGAGTAATTTCCTTGTAACACTAAACAAAGAACTTTATTCCAAAAAATAAAAACTGTTCCATACCCCTAAAGCCACTGTACTTCACACACATGCATTCGCTTGTCCCATTTCTGCATGGACTCTCCTCAGCTCAACAACAAAACAGATTGCAGTGAACATTTCTCCTCTTTGAAAGAAATACCCTTATGCATATTCCATGTACAGCTATGGAAATATGGCACAACAGAAGGAGTCAAAGCCCTGAGTGTGCTCTGGGGTTTGCCTTGTACTTCCCAATATAAATGCCTAGCGACTCTCCTCACATTTAATGTTGAGTTCAACAAAACGTCAGATGCAAAGGACTTGCATATGGAGCTGGCATGATCTGCTGCTTGGCACTTCATGACAGAAATACTGTGCACAAAGTACTACAGTACTGGCTGACCATTACTTCTGTGTGGATATAACCACAGTGTGTCCTGAGGTGACTGAATCAGTGTGTGCATATATTATCTTTATATACTCAGCAATATATCTGTGTATATAGCTCTCTCTATATATGTATATGTAAGTATATATATGCAAACATGCATAAGCACGACCTGTTATGAAAGGGCATGGGGAATGATTTTAAGCTAATAAAGAGAGTAGATTCAGACTAGGAAGAAATTCTTAATATGGAAGGTGGAGAAACACTGGTTTCCCAGAGAGATGATGGATGCACCGTCTCTGGAAGCATTCATGGTCAGGTTGGATCTGAAGGACCTGCACCTCCCAGGGAACACCACCCGAGTACCCCCCCCAGCACCCACCCTTATGCTGTCCCTGTGCTGGAGGAGCTCAGCACCTCAGCCCACAGACCCTCTGGGCAGGGCAGGAAAGGCACAGTGCTGCTCACCTGTCTGGAGTTCGCCTCTTCCCGTTTTCGTTCACATCGAGAAGCAGCTCTGAGGAGTCAACAGGTGAGGTGGTGCTGGCATCCAGAAGCAGCTGTTCGTGCTGGGCGAGGTACTGGGCTGGGTTCTGCTTGGCTAGCCTTGCACAGTGCAGCAGCTCCCGCTGCAGCAGGGGCAGATTGGCCTGCAAGAATGCAGCACGTGTTAAGAGGGCAGCTTGCAAGCAGTTTCAACAGAGGTGAAGAAGAAAAATCAGAAATCAGAGGAAAGCCTGCTTTGAGTTGAAACTGTTGCTATCATTCCCAGCTAGGTTTGTGGTTAGCTGCTTGAAAGCAGGCAGCCTCCAAAAGTGGCTATAGCTGTACTAAATATGCATGGAAGGATGGGAGCTTACCAAAAATGTAACAGAAAACGGTAAATGCTGAGAAAACCAGGACTGAGTGCCACATCTTTAAAGAGGGAAAAAGCATTGTCTTGGCTGACTTCTGCTTTCTAACTGTCTAAAACCTGATCTCTATGGAGCAGCTGTTTTCAACAAGTGACAATCCTTTGTTTCCCATTCAGACTGCAGTTAGTACTCAGAAATTGTCTGAAACCGGGGGGATCTGTAACTCTACGAGCTGCCTCAGTCACCATCCTTTGAGGGCCTTGGGGAGAACAGGATTGAGAACAGGATTGCCCTCAGCTTTCCTATTACACTTGCAGTTGCACATTAAGATAAAGATTACAACAAAATCTCACGTTCCAGAGCTTCAGTTAATCACCTGGAGGGGCTACAATCCTCCTCCCAGCCAGATGTAGCCTGAAGGATTTCTAACTGTTCTTTCATGGCACCACTGGGACTTGGGTCAGGGCCTGGAGATTACCAGGGCTCAGACAAAGAGAACTGAAAAGGCTGGTTGATCCCTGGGCAGCACATTTTGCCCATCTACTGCAATCACACTTAGTCATATGTTTTGCCAGAACAGGTGGAACCGTATGTCCCTTCCCTCTGCAGAGATAGTTACACATTTTGGGAATCATCTTCCTTTCTTTGCAGCACATGCCAACATAGATACTAAGAGAGGCCACTCATTTTTTACATAATTATTTTTGTACCATAAAGGGATGTGCTTTGGCCTCTCTTGTTCCATCACTATTGCACGATGACTTTTCACCTCAGAATTTTCAAGTATTGGATTAAATTTCATAACCTTTAGTAATCAAAGATAAGACAAAGAACTTCAGTAGCTTCCTTTGCTTTTGAAATAACTCTCACTTAAAAGAAACCCCAACCAACCAAACAAACAAATAGAACCAAAAAAACTCTTATTTTTTTAAGCAGGAAAACACTTCTGAAGTCAAAGAAGTTCTAAAAGCAATGTGCATGGAACCAAACAAAAAACAGATGTTCTGAAAAGTTTTGAGCCCGGGATCTTGGTAAATTACTTTGTTAGCATTGTAACAATGGCAACTGCTCCAGCACCTATTGTTACCATAAAAGCAGAACCACTGTGTCACAAAAAACACCAGAATAGTCACTACATATGAAACTTTTAACAGTGGTGAAAAAACTAGAAATTGATATCAGTTATTCATAGCATAGAAAGACAGTTGGTTGTGGAATACAGAGGTATTTTCAGACCTACACAGAACAGAAATATTTTGTGAAAGAACCAAGTCTCTATTTTCTTTCAGTTATCAGCGAGATAGACTGACTGACTGTATTGTAAGCAGGGTTTTTCACTCATTTTAATTTCACTGCTTCTTTAAAAAGCTCACAGAGAATACAAGTCAAGACACCCAACTACTTCAACTGCCTTGCATGGCAGAAAATAGTTAGAAAAGTCCACATATATTTACAAATAATATCTGGAAGAATTAAAAGAATCAGGTTTAGTATTTGACTAGTGGTACATACTTAAAAGATGTATCA